>NC_057809.1:343409643-343443505 GCF_018294505.1 Triticum aestivum | reverse complement strand
GGGCCGGCCTCGGACCCGTGCGGGCCGCGGCGGCGGCGGGCGCCGAGTGCCACGTGGCGGCGTGCTATTGGCGCGGGGCGGCGGCAGCTTCGTCCGGTGGGACCGGACGTGTCCGGCGTGGCGGATGTGCGGGGAGCTAGGGTTAGGGTGCGAATGACCCGGGGTTTTCGGCGAAGAGACCTTTTTATAGGTAGGAGGAGCTAGGAGAGTCCAAATGAGGTGTGGTTTTTGGCCACACGATCGTGATCGAACGGCCGAGATGATGGAGGGGTTTTTGGGCCAAAATGGAAGGGTGTTGGGCTGCAACACACATGCGGCCTTTTCGGTCCCTCGGTTAACCGTTGGAGTATCAAACGAAGTCCAAATGGCACGAAACTTGACAGGCGGTCTATCGGTAGTAAACCAAGGCCGCATGACAAGTATCGGTCCAATCCGAAAACGTTTAATGCCCGCACACGAAAGAGGTAGAAAGGGACACCAGGTGACATAGGAGCGCCGGATTGCAAAACAGACAACGGGGAAAATGCTCGGATGCATGAGACGAACATGTATGCAAATGAAATGCACATGATGACATGATATGCAATGCATGACACGCAAGTAATGACAAGGCAACAACAGCGAATAACTGGAGGACACCTGGCACATCGTTCTCGGGGCGTTACAAGAATAAATCTCCCTTACGCGAGGAACAAGATAAGTAGGAAATAGACTAAGAAACGGGCTGTACTACGACCCGGAGTCAATTGTAAATCAGGGGACTCACTTGTTATATAAAGGGGAGCCCTGTAGGATCGGAAGTATGTCTAGAGGGGGGTGATTAGACTACTTGACCAAATAAAAACTTAACCTTTTCCCAATTTTAGTTCTTGGCAGATTTTAGCTAATTTAGGACAAGTCAAGCAATCGTCACATAATTCAAGCAAGCATGCAAAGAGTATATAGGCAGTGGAAAGTAAAGCATGCAACTTGCGAGAATGTAAAGGGAAGGGTTTGGAGAATTCAAACGCTATTGGAGACACGGATGTTTTTCCCGTGGTTCGGATAGGTGGTGCTATCCTACATCCACGTTGATGGAAACTTCAACCCACGAAGGGTAACGGTTGCGCGAGTCCACACAGGGCTCCACCCAAGGGCAACGGTTGCGCGAGTCCACACAGGGCTCCACCCACGAAGGGTCCACGAAGAAGCAACCACCCACAAAGGATCCATGAAGAAGCAACCTTATCTATCCCACCATGGCCATCGCCCACACAGGACTTGCCTCACTAGCGGTAGATCTTCACGAAGTAGGCGATCTCCTTGCCCTTACAAACTCCTTGGTTCAGCTCCACAATCTTGTCGGAGGCTCCCAAGTGACACCTAGCCAATCTAGGAGACACCACTCTCCAAGAAGTAACAAATGGTGTGTAGGTAATGAACTCCTTGCTCTTGTGCTTCAAATGAAAGTCTCCCCAACACTCAACTCTCTCTCATAGGATTTGGATTTGGTGGAAAGAGGGTTTGAGTGGAAAGCAACTTGGGAAGGCTAGAGATCAAGATTCATATGGTAGGAATGGAATGTCTTGGTCTCAACACATGAGTAGGTGGTTCTTTCTCAGAACATATGAGTTGGAATGGTGTGTGTGTTCTGATGGCTCTCTCACCTCGAATGAGAAGGAGGTGGAGGGGTATATATAGCCTCCACACAAAATCCAACCGTTACACAGTTTTCCAATCTCGGTGGGACCGAATCAATAAGCTCGATCGGACCGAAAATGTAAACCCAGTGACCGTTAGTGATTTTCGGTGGGACTGACATGCAACTCGGTAGGACCGATATGGTTAGGGTTTGGGCATAACGTAATCTCGGTGAGACCGATTACACAAACTCGGTGAGACCGAATTTGGTAATTAGCTAACCAGAGAGTTGGTCAGGCAAACTCGGTGGGACCGATTTGCTCTTTCGGTGAGACCGAGTGGAACTCGGTGAGACCGAAAAGTTACAAAGGGGAAACACTGAGTTTACATTGCAATCTCGGTGGGACCGATTCGCTCTTTCGGTAAGACCGAAAAGTTACGAAAGGGAAACAGAGAGTTTGCAACCCCATCTCGGTGAGACCGAGATCCTTATCGGTAGAACCGAATTGCTAGGGTTTGGCAGTGGCTAATGACAAGTGAAACTCGGTGGTGCCGGATAGAAAGAATCAGTAGGACCGAGTTTGGCTTAGGGTTTAGGTCATATGTGGATATGGGAAAGTAGTTGAGGGTTTTGGAGCATATCACTAAGCACATGAAGCAAGAGGCTCATTAAGCAACACCTCATCCCTCCTTGATAGTATTGGCTTTTCCTATAGACTCAATGTGATCTTGGATCACTAAAATATAAAATGAAGAGTCTTGAGCTTTTGAGCTTGAGCCAATCCTTTGTCCTTGGCATTTTGAGGGTTCCACTTTCACATCCATGCCATGCCAATCATTGAGCTTTCCTGAAATAATCATCTTGGAATAGCATTAGATCAATGAGCTATATGTTGTTATGAATTACCAAAACCACCTAGGGATAGTTGCACTTTCAATCTCCCCCTTTTTGGTAATTGATGACAACATATAGATCAAAGCTTCGACAAATGATAATAAGCATGAAATATATCGTCGCTTTGAGAAGTATGTGATAAGTAAGAGCTCCCCCTAAATTTGTGCATATTTAAAATTTGCTTTGGACTGCAAATGCACAAAGAGTTAGAGTCATGGGTTACTCTTCCATGTCACATACATCTTGGTGGAGCGCTCAAAATGATAAGAATGAAATACATGCACTCATCACCAAGAATAATGAATGATCACAAGATAGATAAGATAATAGCATTAAGCAATCATTAAGTGTAGCTTATGATCAAACACATGATCATCAATGTCTCACAAGCATAGTATCTCAAGCACTCAAAAGCAAGCAAGTTCGAAAAACCACCAAATAAAGCAAGAGAGAAAAGCAACACTCTCTCTCTCGAAGCCTATGATCTATACATCTTCTCCCCCTTTGGCAACAAGTTACCAAAAAGTTCCTAGAAAATGCATAGCACTAGATTGACGCTCAGGCTTGATCTTCTGGTGGTGGTGGAGTCCGGATCACTCCAAGGACGAAGACTTTGGTAGATGCTGAAGTAGTCGCTGGAGTTGGAGCTGAAGTAGATGCTGGAGCTGGTGGAATTGAGGCTGTAGCTGGTGCTGAAGTGGTGGCTCTGGTGTCAGCAACTGGCACGGCAGATGACCTCGGGCCTCGTGGCACTCTGGCAAAGGTATGAGTGGTAGTCCTGCCTCTCCTCTCCTGCATGTCCTCCTGGAGCTGCTCCACTGCAGACTGAATTTCTGTTACCTTGACATCCAAGTCATAGAACTTCTGTTCCATGATTCTCTCTAGGCTCTGCTGATTCTGAGTGAGAGTGGCCAGACTTTGCTCAATCCTCAGCGTGGATGCAATCAAGTAACCAAGCTGCTCTTGTTTAGTCTTCAAGAAGTATTCAGATGCCTCCTCTTGGGTAGGCATCTTGGCAGCTTTCTCCTTCCTTGCCTTCTCCTTCTTTGCAAATGCTTGGGCAGATGATGGCTCGTTCTCAGTCATGACAACTTGATTGTCCTCGAAATCTGGACGGATGGGCAAATGTTCCTTGTCCAATAAATATATGCCCGTGCCCATCTTGGAGTTGATGAGCTCCTGAATCTGAGGGGCATATCCGCAGCTCCTCTTCTGGTCTGCTGCAGTCCTCTTGATAGTTTCCACTATGAGGCTCATCACCTTGAACTTCTGAGGCACATCAAACACATGTGGCAAGTTGATAGCATGGCCTCTGATCATCTTGTGATCTCGAGACTTGGGCAGTAAGGTGTGCCTTAGTATCCAATTGATCGTCGGGAGTCCTGACAGAAGGTAATGCACAGAGCCAAACTTGAAGGTGTCAAGAGCTTCATTGGGAATTTCCTTGTACATATTGGACATGGAGTTGTGGTCCATCTTCTTCTTGGCGTAGATATCCAAGTCTTCATCTTGCTCCTCTAGGGCATTAATGATCCGTGCCCACTCAGCCACTGTAGATTGGTACCTTGTACCCTTAGACATCCATGTGATCCTCCCATCTGGATAAAAGTGAGCTGTGGAGTAGAACTGCATGATAAGCTCCTTGTTCCACTTTGTGAGCTTCTGCCCAACAAAGTCGGCTACTCCACAAGCTATGAAGCTGTCTTGCACTCCAGGATAGTGCTCCTCATTGTCCTTGATGTATGTCCAATCAACCCAATGCATATCACAGACAATGGGCTTCTTATCTAACAGCACAGTCTCATAGAAATCCTGCTGCTCCTTGGTGTGAAACATGTAGTCCATGGCAGTCCTTCTCCTTGAAGCATACGGGTCTGCTTCTCTCCACTTTCTCAGCCCTGAATCTCTCCTGAGCTTCATGTCCTCAGCCACAGGATGAGCATCGTTGTGGTCTGGGATCTTGGGCTTTAGCTTTCTCAGGACATTTTCTTCTTCTTCTTCAGCAACAGTCTCAGGCATTGGGGCCTTGTTCTTTTCAGCTGCAGGAATGCTCCTTGTATTCCTCTTTGGTTTTGTCTTGGAGGCAGCTTTGGGTTTAGATGCAGTACCCCCTGACCTTATGGCATCACCCATTAGCTTGGGTGCCTTGGGCGCTGGTGCAGCTACCTCTTCTTCCTCTTCTTCTTCCATGATGGAAGCTTTGCCAAGCACTCTAGCCACAGTCTTCTTCACCCTTTCCTTTCTTTTCTTGCCCTCAGCTGCAAATGGCTCTTGGGGAGTGGGCTTCTCAGTTGAGGCTCTAGCCTTTGACATGGGCTGCCTGCCTGCTGGCCTTTTGATTTTCAGACCTGGCTTAGTGCCTTGAGCTGGCTCAATTCTCTTGGAAGTGGCCTCTTCCTCTGCCACATAGTCCTCATCTTCAGAGTCTGAAGTTTTCTTCTTCCTTTGTCTCGTGGCAGCCTTTGGCAAATTGCTAGGAGTGCTCCTGCTGCCTTCATCAGATGAACTGGAGGGACTAGTGCCCTCACTCATCACCACTTGCTGCTCTGACATATCTTGGCTATCACTTTGATCAGACATGCTGCACTAACTGCTGACCCTGTGAATAGATTATAGATGAGGTAGAAAGGATGAGCATCACAAAATGCAGAGATTTTTGCAAAAAGAATGATCCAAAAACTTAGTTTTAGTTTCCTACTGAAATCATCTTGGATCTACCGATTTTCAAACTCGGTGATACCGAAGCAGTTTTGGAACCTAAACTAGTGAACTCGGTAGGACCGAGTCACAGTTCGGTGGCACCGAGACTGCTAGGGTTTCACTGATTTCAAAAATCGGTCACACCGATAAGTAATTCTCGGTCAGACCGAGTCTCACTTGTGCAATGGCATAAGCCAAATCGGTGGGACCGAGTTTTTCAACTCGGTGGGTCCAAGATGGTTTTGGCGGAAATCTAAACCTAGAATTTTCAAATCAAACCTAATCTACGGGCGTTTTGACTGGATAGAAGTTTCTCAAACGTGGCAAGAATCAATATGATCACAATGTGCTAGGAATCAGATTGAGGAATAGCACAGAGATCAAGTCCATACCCTAGTTCGGCGGGGACTTGCTACGGCGGCAACGGCGGGGCAAAATTCCCATTGACGGCGATGGATACGAGCGACTGGAGGCTGCTGGCGGCAAGAAGACGATCCGGAGACCTCGAGGGCAGAGCAGGCTATCGCGCGGGCGAAGGGATTCGGAGAAATTTCCAAATTTTGCCCGTGACTATATATAGCTCGACCCTGTCGGTGTGACCGAGTGGAACGACTCGGTGGCACCGAGATTCATAACTGCGTGTAGTTATTGAAACTCGGTGTGACCGAAAAGTTCAAATCGGTTGCACCGAGATCGAAAACCTAGATCAACTTAATGATCTCGGTAGGACCGAAAGTGGAGTATCGGTCAGACCGAGAATCATAAAGAGGTTTTGGAAGTTTAAGTCTATGACGAATCGGGGACTCCGAGCGCTCCTCACACAGAGTGGTTTGAATCTGACTTGATCGAATTTTGTGATGCAGCATGAATAGAGTTTGAGACGAGAAAAGCATAGATAGCTAGAGGAGGTTCTTAGGCATTCTTGTCCATCCACTTGGCAAAAAGAAATAAAACCGAACAATCAAAACAACAAGTGGATGTCCTCGAACGAGTAAAATATGCAACCAGCATGCTCACACAATAAGATGGCAAATGAAATATGTCGCAAGGCATGCACAACCAATACTAGCATCTATCAAGCAATTTGCGATGACTAGGTCATCTATGTATGAGTATATTGACTTAGGAGTCAAGTGAGAACACTTGATCATAGGTCATACTCATCGTTTAAGCCCAAGTGGGGTTACCACTTTTACATAAAGCATTGTTGTGTTCACATCTTTAGAGTTGCTTTAGCTCAAGTCTTAGATTAAAGCTCCCCCTAGATGTGATATCCCCCCCTAAGAGGGATGAACTAACCTTGAGTTTTGTCGATGATGACTTCATGTAGATATTGAAGATGTAGATGCTCAATGTTGATGTAGATCTCTTGGAGCTATCCATTTGAGTGAATTGCACTTTCAATACCTACATGGGTTAGTCCCACAAGGAACAAACAAGGATATCCATAGACATAGAGTGATGCACACAAAAGATGATGTCCATGAAAACTTTTAGGTTACCTTGTCCCTTGTATTACCAACAAGAGGGTTTGTGACTCCTTGAACTAGTGCAAGATGTGGAAGTTGATTGCACTTGTTCTTGCCAAAATGATAAGAGTGAAGTATGTTGGCGGAGTCACCCTCAAGAACTCTCTAGTTCTTCTTCTTTTGGATCCACGTCATCTTGATGGGAATCCTTGGAGTTGTAGTCGTACTTGATGAAGTGGAGCTTGAAGTAGTCTTGGGAATCCACTTGACTAAGGTCTTCGGAGCTTCTTCAAATGCATCAATTTCCTCTTGAAGCTTGTCCTTGCCTTTTTGCTTGTAGTCTTGTGGTGGAAGATCATCTTGAGCTTGTGTCCCCTTGAAAGAAGTATCATGTTGAGGGACAAACTTTGTCTTGGGGTATTGATCTTCTTCCCACTCAACTCCATTGGCATTTAACTTTTGTTCAAAACCAACACCTTGATTCTTCCGGTGCATTCCTTGCTTGCGCACAATTTCCTCGAATTGCTTACTCCCGGCAAGGCTTTTGTACACTCCTTTCTCTATAATTCCCTTCAATAAACTATTTTCTTGCTCAAGTGTAACTTGGCTAAGAGAATCATTAGTGGAATCAAGAGAACTACTAGAAGCAACAATATTGGATTTAACATGATCATTGTTACTGCTAGAGGAAGAATCTTTCTTGTTAGACTTGACTTGAGGCATGTAAGTGGATAAGAGTAAACGCTTGGCAATGTAAGAAGAACTTTTCTTGTGGAGATCATCATTGATTGCTTTTAAGAACTCATGCTCTTGCTCAAGATTGAGCTTTTCAAAGCATAATTTCTCATGAGCTCTTAAAAGTTCTCGATGATCTTCGAAGATAGTGTCATGAGCTAACTTAAGAGTTTTTAGTTCTTTAGTTAGAGCCTCAATCTTCTCCTTATCATTGTCATTCGTTTTATCTTGATTAGCATGTTTAATTGACACTTCATCATAGTATTCATCACTAGAGTTGTCAACAAGCAAATCATCACCTAACAAGTCATCTTCATCACTATTGAAATCAACATACTCGGGGTGTGTTACCTTAGGACCTTTGGCCATGAAGCATCTTCCAATTCCTTCATTTGGTGAGTCAAATATGTCGTAGGAGTTGGTTGACACAAGTGCTAGACCGGCAACACCTTCATCTAGAGTATCTTCGGAGTCGGAGTGATAACTTTTCTCGGAGTGGCTGTCGGAGTCGGAGCCGGATACCCATTCACCAACATGAGCTTGATGTCTTCGTCTTGTGTAGCTTCTTGATGATTTTTCCTTCCTTTCCGAATCCTTGCTTCTCCGTGAGTATCTTCGTTCATAATGATCATCTCTACTCCTTCTCTCTCTTGGTGATGATTCTTTGCTTCTTCTTTTTGGAGAATCTTCTCTTCTCTTGTAGGGAGCCGTACACTCATTGGAATAGTGTCCGGGTCTTCCACAATTGTAACAGTTTCGCTCTCGACTAGAAGATCTTTTGTCATTGTAGGACCTTGACTTGGAGCTTCTATCTTTGCTTCTACTCTTGTAGAACTTGTTGAAGTTCCTCACCATTAAGCTCAATTCTTCATTGAAGTCTTGTTTCTCACTCGATGATGTAGGGGCTTCACATGAGGCTTTATAGGCACCACTTGATTTGTTGTGAAGTTCCTCTTTATCCTTAAGTGACATCTCATGAGCAACAATTCTTCCAATCACCTCCGTTGGCTTGAGATCTTTGTAGTTGGGCATCATTTGGATCAATGTGCACACGGTATCATATTTTCCATCCAAGGCTCTTAGAATCTTCTTGATGATGAATCTATCGGTCATCTCTTCACTTCCTAAGCCAGCAATCTCATTTGTGATGAGAGCAAGCCTAGAGTACATCTCAGCAACACCTTCACCATCCTTCATCTTGAACTTGTCAAGTTGGCTTTGAAGTACATCCAACTTGGATTCCTTGACGGAGTCGGTACCTTCGTGCATATCAATCAAAGTGTCCCAAATTTCCTTTGCATTCTCAAGGCGGCTGATTTTGTTGAATTCTTCGGGGCACAATCCGTTGAAGAGAATATCACAAGCTTGAGCATTGTATTGCAACATCTTCAACTCATCTGCGGTAGCTTCACGGTTTGGTTCTCTCCCGTCAAAGAAGTCACCTTGCAAACCAACACACACAATAGCCCAAACGGCGGGGTTATGTCCAAGAATATGCATTTTCATTTTATGCTTCCAACTAGCAAAGTTAGTACCATCAAAGTAAGGACCTGTACGGTGATAATTTCCCTCGCTAGATGCCATACTCTCCTAGGTTGTGAAACCAAGGCTATGACCACCAAAAGCTATGGAGATCAAAGCAAATGGAGACCAAAGCTCTGATACCACTTGTAGGATCGGAAGTATGTCTAGAGGGGGGGTGATTAGACTACTTGACCAAATAAAAACTTAACCTTTTCCCAATTTTAGTTCTTGGCAGATTTTAGCTAATTTAGGACAAGTCAAGCAATTGTCACATAATTCAAGCAAGCATGCAAAGAGTATATAGGCAGCGGAAAGTAAAGCATGCAACTTGCGAGAATGTAAAGGGAAGGGTTTGGAGAATTCAAACGCTATTGGAGACACGGATGTTTTTCCCGTGGTTCGGATAGGTGGTGCTATCCTACATCCACGTTGATGGAGACTTCAACCCACGAAGGGTAACGGTTGCGCGAGTCCACACAGGGCTCCACCCACGAAGGGTCCACGAAGAAGCAACCACCCACAAAGGGTCCACGAAGAAGCAACCTTGTCTATCCCACCATGGCCATCGCCCACACAGGACTTGCCTCACTAGCGGTAGATCTTCACGAAGTAGGCGATCTCCTTGCCCTTACAAACTCCTTGGTTCAACTCCACAATCTTGTCGGAGGCTCCCAAGTGACACCTAGCCAATCTAGGAGACACCACTCTCCAAGAAGTAACAAATGGTGTGTAGGTAATGAACTCGTTGCTCTTGTGCTTCAAATGATAGTCTCCCCAACACTCAACTCTCTCTCATAGGATTTGGATTTGGTGGAAAGAGGGTTTGAGTGGAAAGCAACTTGGGAAGGCTAGAGATCAAGATTCATATGGTAGGAATGGAATGTCTTGGTCTCAACACATGAGTAGGTGGTTCTTTCTCAGAACATATGAGTTGGAATGGTGTGTGTGTTCTGATGGCTCTCTCACCTCGAATGAGAAGGAGGTGGAGGGGTATATATAGCCTCCACACAAAATCCAACCGTTACACAGTTTTCCAATCTCGGTGGGACCGAATCAATAAGCTCGGTCGGACCGAAAATGTAAACCTAGTGACCGTTAGTGATTTTCGGTGGGACTGACATGCAACTCGGTAGGACCAATATGGTTAGGGTTTGGGCATAACGTAATCTCGGTGAGACCGATTACACAAACTCGGTGAGACCGAATTTGGTAATTAGCTAACCAGAGAGTTGGTCAGGCAAACTCGGTGGGACCGATTTGCTCTTTCGGTGAGACCTGGGTAAACTCGTGTCTCTCGATTTCAATCAACCCCGTTCGAGCTACTACCTAGCTGCGATGGCCTCACGACTAAGTCCTTTTTTGAGGATATTTACCGTGACAAAACCACGACAGGCGACCTCTACCTCGGCCTGGGGCGGGACAAGCGGCGGTCTCTACCCCGACCTCGCCGCGGGAGATGCGTGATGCGAGGTGGCGACGCGACTGCCTGCGTAGGAACATGGCGGTGCGAGCGGCGGCCGGCGATAGCATTGCGATAGTGGTCACGTGAATCGATGCGATGGTAGGTCTTACCGGTGAGAGCGCCTAGCTCCGGCGGCGAGCATCGACACTCCTACATCTTGGAGCAGACAGGGGAGAGGAAGAGGGGTTTGCCCCTAAGGGCACCTGATGGGCTGACCCCTCTCCTCCTGCTCCAAACTGTCGGCCTGGCAATGACGGCGCGAGGCGTCTCAGGCGCAGGCCCTCGTCTGGCGGGATGTTGAAGATAAGAGCACAGACATTTTTTAAATTTTGTTTTTTGACTATGACAGGAGGACCCCATACTGTAAGTGCATCTAGTGCCATCCCTAGTTGGTTTTGGAGTATTGACGACAAACCTAGTTGAGGGACTAATGTGTTTGTGAGAATTGCAGGATAACACAGGTAGAAGTCCCTCATTGATTCAGTTTTCCTACCAAAGATGACCCCTAAAAATGTATGAAGACATTGATGTCAAAGGTGGTATATGAAGATATTCTCATTGAAGACTATGACAAGAGAAGACATCGCATGAAGCCTATGGAGCTCGAAGACCTAGATCTTTTGTAGTTATGTTTCTTCTTTGTTGAGTCATAGGAACCACCGTGCTGTTAAGTGGGGTCCAAGTGAACCAGTCAGAATGATTGAAGTGATGCTTAACCAAAACCTATGTCTTTGAGTGAAGACTATGAGAGCGAAACTTGTCCAGAGTCGGACAAGTTAGCTTTGCTTGTAGCCCAAGTAAAGCTGCCGCGTGAGTTTGAAATCTGACCGTTGGAACACGTGTCAGTTCCTTAGTGACCAAGGGTCATTTCGGAAAAATCAGGTCAGGTTGCCTAGTGGCTATAAATAGCCCACCCCCTACAACCATAAACGGTTGGCTGCTCAAAGTTAGAGTACGGCTTTTGTCGTTTGAGAGCAACCCACCTCGAAGCCTTTGAGAGAGAATTCCTTGCGAGGATAAAGCCCTAACCACCCAGAGCCAAAGAGTGTTAGGCATCACTTAAGTCTTCTTGTCTGTGTGATCTGAAGACTTATTACACTTGAGGACTGTGAATCCTCCAGCCGATTAGGCATCGCGTTCTGAGCATCCAAGAGACATTGTGGATTGCCGGTGAACGAAGTCTGTGAAGGTTTGGGAGTCTACCTTGAAGACTTACCACAGTGATTGGGCGAGGTCTGTGTGACCTTAGCTCAAGGGGAATACGGTGAGGATTGGGTGTCCTGAGCTGCGTGTTCAGGACTGGGTGTCCGGGACTGTGTGTCCTAAGGTTTAAATACCTAGCCGCCCTAACCAGACGTACAGTTGTCACAGCAACTGGAACTGGTCCAACAAATCATTGTCTTCAACGACTCACTGGTTTCATCCCTCCCTTCCCTTTACTTACTGTTGGTCCTTGTGAAGTCATTGTATGATTGCACTATCTTTTGTCTTCACTGAGTGACTGCTTGTTCTGTTTGGCTTCATAATATCTTCCTACCTGATCCTTACTACATTGCTGCTATTAGTCATTGTGCTCTCACTTCATTGAATACTTGACTATGGTTTGCCTAGTGTAGTCTACCTTCCGCTGCATGGTAATAGGTTTATTTCTATCGTTTGTCTTTGAAACTTTCACGTTTTGAAGACTTTCATAAAAATCGCCTATTCACCCCCCCTCTAGTCGATACAACACACTTTCAATTGGTATCAGAGTAAGGTACTCCCTTGTTCTGTGTGATTCGGTTTAACCACCTCGAGTTTTAGCTATGTCGACTGCAGGGATAATTAAAGTCTCCGTTGTGTGCCCCGTCTTCGATGGAACTGAATATCCCTACTGGAAGAATAAGATGCGCATGCATCTTGAAGCCATTGACGTCGACCTATGGTATGTTGTCAAGAACGGCGTTCCCAAGGCTGGAGAAGGTGTCACTGCTGCTGATGTCAAGAAGTTCATTCAACTGGACTCTACTGCCAAGAATATCATCTGTGGTCATCTGACCAAAGGACAGTATGGCCGCGTGAGTGCTTTGGAAATATCTAAGCTAGTCTGGGACTGGCTCTCCAAGGTCAATGAAGGCGTCTCAACCCAGAGAGATCAGAGAATCAGTGTCATTCGCAACCTCTTCAACCCCTTCAAGAGAAATGACAATGAGAATGTCCAGCTCATGTTTGATCGACTCACTGACATCACAAATGAGCTTCAAGCCCTTGGCGCTACTAAGATCACCAAGCATGAAGTCATCAAGACACTACTGAGATCACTTGACACTTCATTTGACACCCTAGCCCTGATGATTCAAGAACGTCCTGATTTCAAGACACTCGATCCGTCTGACATACTTGAGAGGCTCAACACACATGAGTTTCAGTTGTCTGAGAAAAGAGATATCTACGGTCCAAACTATGGGCGAACTCGTGCCTTGAAGGCAAAAGTTGTCTCCTCATCTGAAGAAGAATCTGACAACGGTTCTGATTATCCTGAAGACATTGGAAGGGAACTTGTTATGCTTGTGAAGAAGTTCCAAAAATTCACCAAGAATAAAGGTTTCAGAAAGTCCTCACGATCAAGCTCAAGGAATGATGAAGTTTCTGCTCATGACTACAAGAAGAAAACATGTCACAAGTGCAAGAAACCTGGGCACTTCATCTCTGAGTGTCCGCAGTGGGAAAATGAGAACAAAAAGAAGAAGAAGAGCAAGAAATATGACTCTGACGACAAGAAGAAGAAGAAATACTCAAAGTCTTCTTCCAAGTCTTCCTCAAAGTCTTCATCACACAAGAAGAGCTCATCTGGCAAGGCACGTGCGTTTGTTGGCAAGGAAATGGATTCAAAGGAGGAGTCCGCTTCTGAGGAGGCGGAGGTGGAGTCTGAGGAGGAGTCCGATTCTGGCGTTGCTAGTCTGGCTACAACATACGTTGCCAAGTCCATCTTCAACACTGAAGACAATGACTCCATCACCGACACCGATGCAAATGACAAGGACTACTCCGCTCCTACCTACTGCTTCATGGCACGCGGTACCAAGGTAAACACACGCACTACTCACTATCAAACATCCAGTGAAGATGACTCTGATTGTGGTTCAAAACCCAGCTACAAAACACTTGCTAAAATTGCAACTGAACAACAAAAAGCTATGGAACATATTCAAAAACTGTTAGACAAAAGCGATGATCTGTTAGGCGCTGAAATGACTCGATCTGAGTCCTTAATTGAAGACATAAAAAATCTTCACGTTAAGTATGAGTAACTTGAAAGTCATCATGGAACGCTCTCAACAACTCATGAAAAGCTTTCCTATGATTATCTTCAAAGGAAGCAAGATCTTGAGAAATTAAGAGCGGCTCATGAAGATCTTCAAAAGGAAAACGAGTCACTTTGCGCCGAACAGATCAGCTCCGCTCAGGAAGGATTTGAACCACCATGTCTTAAATGAATTGAGCGTGATAATGCTACTTATGTTGCTGAATGTTCTACTGCTGCTACTATTGCAATATCTTCAACTGTTGATGTGGTAACTAACCCCTCTGCTGAGGATACCACTGCTATTGTTGATGAGAATGCTAGGTTGAAGACATTGCTCGAAACAGGGATGTACAAAAGTCTCAAAGGGCATCAGACACTATGTGATGTCCTCAAAAGGCAGATCCTGAACCGAAACCCTAGGAAAGAGGGTGTTGGGTTCGTAAGGAAAATGAATGTTGATGGCTCTTACTGGAAACCTGAGCAGTACCCCAAAACCACATGGGTTGCTGCAAAGGAACCTTCAGTAGATCCATCAAATCTATCTGGCTTCACTTGTGCTAATCCCATTGTCATTGATGAATCCTTTGATGCAAACTATAAACTGATTAAGAATCAGAATGGTGAAGTGTTTGCCAGGTACATTGGTACTAACTACAGGAATGGACCGCCTATGAAGAAGATCTGGGTGCCGAAAAGGTATGTGGAAAATCTTCCTGTGAATGTCATCATGACACCACAGGTGAAGAAGACAAACCCCAGACCACAGGCTTCATACGGTCCAAAGGCTTCATACAGACAGAGGACTCTCCTGAGTCGCACTAACGCAAATGTTTTGCAGGGAAACCATACTCAGGCCTATGAATATGAGCGCGGTTCATCGAACCGCCATGTTCATAAGACCAAAAACTATTCTGCTTATTCTTATGAGTACTATTGTCCGCCTGCAAGACTTTTTGCTAGGGCTCCAAAGCCAAAGTTCTCAGATGCTGCACTTAGACTTATTGCTTCTAAGCCACCCTTGAAGATGTGGGTGGCTAAGAAAGCTTAACTCTCTTTTGCAGGGAAAGGTCTCCAGCAGAAAACCAAAATCGTCTGACACTATTGCTGGGGACCTTAAACATCTTGTAGGGCGCAAGATCAAATGCCCGAATGGTTTTACTATGTACTTCATTCCTGAATCGCTTTCTACTCTCCCTATTAGTCCTAATCTGGATCTAAGCTTTCATAACCCACTGGTTCGTCAAATGTTTTTGCTTCACAATTCTCTTCGTGAAGCCTATCCCCCTAACTGCACTGTAGGGTACGACACCGGCGTCTTCAGAATGGATTATTGATAGTGGGTGTACCAATCACATGACTGGCAAAAGAAGCCTTCTTATGGACTCAACCTTACGTCCATCCGACAAGAGTCACATCACATTTGCTGACACTGGTAAAAGTAAGGTATTGGGTCTAGGTAGAGTTGCAATCTCAAAGGATCAACACATGGATAAAGTCATGCTTGTTGAATTCCTTGGCTTCAACTTAATGTCTGTCTCAATGCTTTGCGATTTGAACATGATCGTAATGTTTGGAAAATATCACTGCCTTGTTCTAATGGAATATGACAAGTCTCTAGTGTTTGAAGGGTATTGGAAAGATGATTTGTACGTGGTAGATTTCTCAGCAGGACCACAGCTTGCCGTATGTCTTCTAGCAAAAGCTTCAGAATGCTGGCTCTGGCATCGGAGGCTAGGGCATGCTGGCATGAGGAACCTCCACACCCTTGCAAAGAAGAAGCATGTCATAGGCATCGAGGGCGTCAAGTTCAAGAAAGATCACTTATGCGGTGCCTGTGAAGCAGGAAAGATGACGAGGGCCAAACATCCCTCGAAGACAATCATGACAACTACTCGACCCTTCGAACTGCTCCACATGGATCTTTTCGGTCCTACTCATTACTCAACTCTTACTACTACTGCTTGTCTCTATGGCTTTGTCATTGTTGATGATTATTCTAGATATACTTGGGTGCACATAATCCTCTACAAGACTGAAGTGCAAGATGTCTTCAGACGCTTCGCCAATCGAGCAATGAACAACTATGGCGCCAAGATAAAGCACATCAGAAGTGACCATGGCACTGAATTCAAGAACACTGGCCTTGATACATATCTTGATACTTTGGGCATCACACATGAATTCTCAGCTCCGTACACGCCACAGCAGAATGGCGTCGTTGAACGCAAGAACAGAACACTCATTGAGATGGCCCGAACGATGCTTGATGAATACAAGACTCCAAGAAAATTCTGGCCTGAAGCCATTGATACTGCATGCCATACAATCAATCGTGTTTATCTTCACAAGCTTCCGGACAAGACATCTTATGAGCTCCTTACTGGCAAGAAGCCAAATGTCAGTTACTTCAGAGTATTTGGAGCCAGGTGCTGGATCAAGGATCCACATCACACTTCAAAATTTGCACCAAAAGCACATGAGGGTTTTATGCTTGGATATGGAAAGGATTCGCACTCCTACAGAGTCTTCAATCTCTTTCATTATAAATTGGTTGAAACAGTGGATGTGCGGTTTGATGAGACTAACGATTCACAAAGAGAGCACCTGCCAAATGTGCTAGATGAAGTTCCATCCAGCGAATCAATCAAGCTAATGGGAACTGGAGAAATCATACCCTCTGAAGCTCAACCTGAAGAGGAACTTATCATCTCCGCACCTGATCAACCTGAAGACAATGCTCAGCCTGAAGACAATCCCACTAACAATGACAATGATCAACAAGAGCAAAATCTTCGCCCTGTACATCCTCGTGTTGCCAATGAAGTGCAGATTGAGAGAATAATTGATAGCATCAATGCACCTGGTCCCCTCACTCGTTCAAGGGCAACTCAGCTAGCAAATTTTTGTGGGCACTTCGCATTCGTCTCAATAACAGAACCCAAGAAAGTTGAAGAAGCCTTCATGGAACCTGAATGGATTCAAGCTATGCAAGAAGAGCTTCAACAATTTGAGCTGAATAATGTATGGGAACTGGTTAAACGTCCTGATCCTCGGAAGCACAATATAATAGGCACCAAATGGATATACCGCAACAAGCAAGACGAGCATGGTCAAGTTGTCAGAAACAAAACTCGTCTCGTTGCTCAAGGATATACTCAAGTGGAAGGCATTGACTTGGATGAAACATTTGCTCCTGTGGCTCGACTTGAAGCCATACGCATACTGCTGGCCTATGCAAATCATCATAACATACTTCTATATCAAATGGATGTGAAGAGCGCCTTTCTCAATGGCAAGATTGAAGAAGAAGTGTATGTTGCACAACCGCCTGGCTTTGAAGATCCGAAACATCCTGATACGGTATACAAGCTCAACAAGGCACTGTATGGCCTCAAACAAGCCCCTCGGGCTTGGTATGACACACTCAAATACTTCCTCAAGAGCAAAGGCTTCATACCTGGTTCCCTCGACCCCACTCTCTTCACGAAGACATATGATGGTGAATTGTTTGTGTGCCAAATATATGTGGATGACATCATCTTCGACTGCACCAATCAGAAGTAAAGTGAAGAGTTTGGATATATGATGCAAGAGCAATATCAGATGTCCATGATGGGAGAGCTGAAGTTCTTCCTCGGTCTTCAAATACGACAGCAACGTAACGGCATCTTCATATCTCAAGAGAAGTATCTCAAAGATTGCCTGAAGAAGTTCGGTATGCAAGACTGCAAAGGCTTCACGACGCCAATGCCAGCCAAACATCATCTGGGTCCCGACGACAATGGTAAAGAGTTCGATCAAAAGGTATACCGCTCCATGATTGGTTCTTTACTTTATCTATGTGCATCTAGGCCGGATATTATGCTTAGTGTTTGCATGTGTGCTCGATTTCAAGTGGCACCAAAGGAGTCGCATCACCTAGCTGTGAAGCGAATTCTTCGATATTTGGCTCACACCCCAACTCTAGGATTATGGTATCCAAAGGGCTCAGAGTTTGATCTGGTTGGATTCTCGGATGCTGATTATGCTAGTGACAAAGTGGATCGCAAGTCTACATCAGGCACATGTCATTTTCTGGGACGATCACTTGTATGTTGGTCTTCAAAGAAGCAGAACTGTGTATCTCTCTCCACTACTGAATCTGAATACATTGCTGTTGGATCTTGCTGCGCTCAGCTTTTGTGGATGAAGCAAACACTCAAGGACTATGGCATTCATCTGAGGCAAGTGCCACTCTACTGCGACAACGAAAGCGCCATCAAGATTGCCAACAACCCAGTTCAGCACTCGAAGACAGAGCACATTGAAATTCGTCATCACTTTCTCAGAGATCATGTTGTGAAGGAAGATATTGATATCATACACATCAACACTGAAGAGCAATTGGCAGATATCTTCACCAAGCCCTTGGATGAGAAGAGATTTTGCAAGTTACGGTGTGAGCTAAATATCTTGGAATCCTCAAATGTCCTGTGATCAGGCACACATCCTAACACTTATGCATATTGATGACTTAGATGTGCAACACAGGAACTAAAGTATATCTTCAATCAATGAAGACATACATTCTAAGTGTGAATACATTAATGTGGAATTTGACTTCGGAGCACCACGATAATTGTGCGCTGTGTCTGGGTCTAATACTTCCTATACGGTGGGTAATGCCACCACCAAAGGTTCTGCTCGAAGTGTTTCACTTGTGGCGTTACATTTGCTATGTCTTCACATTTGGTTTGGCTTCAATTTCAACATATCTTCATGATTATCTTCACTATGTTGAATATATATATATATACTAGTGTTCTATCCTCTACAACATTCACTTATAGCTATGTCTTCTTGTTGAATCTTTTGAACTGAGTGAATGTGATCGGACCCTAACCTCTCTATGCTTTCTATCTCAAACTCTATCTCTCCAAGTCATATGCATTCTATTGAAACTGTTAAATGTCTTCTCTGCGTCCTTGTTAGTAGAAGATACAGAGACAAACATTAAGTCCGTTTTCAATGCTCATTCCTTCACCTAAAACCCGGAGAAGTGGGAACGACCACCCGACAATCCAGGCGTGCGTGGGACGTGGAACAACCCTCGATATGTTGCATGACAGCCATGTGTCTCTCAGATGTGAATCGCCAGGGGCACCTGTGTAATAACGCAGTGCCGCCCCTGTACCTATAAATACACACCTCACAACAGTCATTATCTCTTCTTCCACTCTCGCACGAACCCTAGCGCCACCGCTAGCCCTCGACGACGTCGGCGACGAAGTGCTTCGCTGCCGCAACCTCTCCGACGCCGTCTTCACACCGACCGCGGACATCGTCCTCTCCGCCGTCGCCGTAGGTGTCCTCCGTCACCAAGTTAGGGCATGGAAGATCGAACTGCTTGGCCTCCTCTTCCACTCCGTCTAGCAGTTCTTCGTGTGGTAAATAAAACTTCCTTTTAATGGCCCCCTTGATCCTATAGCTTTGTCACTTTCTACCACAAGCAGTTTCTATTCACACAAGTTGGATCTCTTTCATACTGCATCCCATAACATGCCTAGTATATTCACTTATGCTTCACAAAGTAGTTAGATTCCTCACTTGTACTGATCTCTGGATTCGTACAAATCTGGAACCAACTCCTTATCTATGAGTGAATGTCTTCGCACGATGAGGTCAATGTCTTCTAAACTGATTTATCTTCAAAATCTTCTGAGAATGCATATGACCTCTTCCCCTTCCCTCGCACCTTAATGCTATCACAGGTACATGTCCGTGGGAGAATCCCTTGGTTCTCATAGTCTGCGTTCATTTGCAGAATACTTACAGCATCATATAAATTCTCCCGAAGCCAGTTCCTGTTTGTCCAGCAAGCGAAAACCTTTGAAGCCTTTGAACGTATTGAAGCCTTTCAGTTTTAAATTCATGGCTTCAGAGAAATCTGCAAGGAAGGGAGGCAGACAGCGTCGTGGCGGAACATCAAGAGATCTGCCTGATGACCTCTCAGAACTTTACAAGACAGATCCTGAAGAGGATTATAATCAGCGCAAGACCCGAATCCAGTGGATTCGAAGATATTGGGCAGAACAATGGTTCAAATACCGGTTTGTGACCCAAGAATATGCTGAGAAAAACGCCATCAAGCGACCGTGGGGAGACATCCTATACAAGAATCTTCAACCCAGGTCCAGAGAAGAAGCCATTGAACAAGGCTTCTATCCCTGCATGGTCCGTGGGCCACAGCCTGCAGATGCACACCCATCGTCACTACTATGGTGCCGTGACGACAATCTGTTCAAGCGCAACTTCCAGTTTGCCAAGAACTCAACGAAGCAGAACAAGAAGTCTTTGGGATTAGACTTCAACCCTGGTCCCTCTGCTCCCCGTGCCGATGGAACTCGCGAAGCTGAACCCAATCTTCTTGGGCCCTTCTACAACCTTGAAGGTCTCATCACCCATATCATGGTTCAAGGGACTGTCGTAAATGAGCCTGCAGATGATGCTGACTCAGATGAAGAGCCTGCAGCGCCGAAGCCAAAGAAACTGAAGCAGCCAAAAGCTTCCAAGCCTGCCTCTGCACCAAAAATCTCATGGGCGAAGCCCTTGACCACTGCACCTCCTGAAGACAGTGTGCAGTCTGAAGATTTTTCACGCATCTCCAAGCCCCAGAAGGTCAAGATGCCTCTGCCACACACCGTCCAAGAACTGACAGCTGCTGCCATTCTGTGAAACGATGCCATTGATCTGTCCAGTGATGAAGATCTTGCAGATGACGCTCTTGAGCAACTCATCAAGAGCAAAGAAGAAGCAAAAATATTCAATGATCTGTCTCTCTTTGACGTGACAATCATCCACAACTTCATTGATGAGTGGTTTGACACGCCCAACATCAGCTTCGAAGATCTGCAACTACCCATTGGCCTCAGTGTCGCCTTCCATGGCGCCATTGCTTCAGAGCTAGCTCTCGCCCAGCGCATCATCGAACTGAAACAAAAGATTGAGTATGAAAAGGCTCAGTTCAAGAAGCATATGGCCAAGCTCAGTGTATAAGAGGTGAAAAACTTCAAGATTATGCTACACGAGCTCAAAGAAGCCTTTCCCAAGAAACACGCAGAAGCTCAGGGTTCTCGGGAGCGCATGAAGAGCCTGGCTGACACATGTGTGCAAAGCTACAACGAGGCTGAGAAGCGCAAGGCCCTTGGGCATCCGGGCATTGATCCCAGGATGGCTGCTAAGCAGAAGAAGAAGCCCACTGTGGCTGAACCCAACGCACTAAGGCAGGAAGCAGATCCCATTGTCCTCCCAACTAGCATGACTGGCTCAAAGCCAAAGGCCCGGTCAACCGCTTCAGAGCTGAAGAAGACAAGGAATGCTGAGGCTGAAGCAAGGAAGAGGAAATATCCTGAAGCCTCTGCTACTGCCCCCTCCAAGAAGAAGCGGAAGACCAAGAAGGAACGGGCTGCTCCCACAGAGCCCTTGATTGTTGAACCCATCTCCATGGTTCGCCCTGACGCTGAATCTCAAGAACGTCAACTGACTGTCCATGAGCCTGCTTTCACAGAGGCTCATGAACCTAAAGACTTTTCAGCAGCTGATCCCATTGCTGCTGAAGACATTGGTCACCATGACCATGTTGAAGATGATGCAGTTCTTCATCAGCTCGAGCACCGACAGGTATCATCGCCTGTGCTAACGCACAACGAGCTCATCAGCATTGGTCGTCCTTTGACGCCAATTGCTCAGGATGTATCATGGGCTGATCGCCCACAAGCACAAGAGGAAGAAGACTTTGAGGCCCAGCCAACTCCAACTCCACAGGCATCGCCAGCGTTACGCAGGCTTCGCAAAGGACCAAGGCCTCCAGTCTCTGAGTCTGAAGCTAAAGCTGCTGAAGACATTCCGCCTGCATCAACCGATGAAGAAGAAACCCCAAAAGCTGCTACTCCCCTGTCCCACCAAGAAGCTGTTCTCGAGGAGAACGTGACTGTGACCGACCCTCCAGCTCGTCAAGTGGAGGTTGAAAATCTTGAGGCTGCCACCACCAACACCAATGAAGCCACTGACGCCGTCATGGCTGAAGCTAATGTGGAGCCTTCACCAACCCAAGCACCAGAAGTCAGCGAAGCCACTGATCCCACTGCTTCTATTCCTGCGCCTGCTGGTGGTCCTCAGTTCAACTATCATGTTGAGCACATGCATTAGGTACAGAAGCCAATCCCAAGATTGCCCAGGTTTCCAGGTCCTGCATCAGCACCTGGATCCTTCAATGTCAATGGCTTCAGAGCAGACAACACTTTCTTCAATAGCTCCAGGAACCCCTACTCAAGGGAAAGAATATTATCTGATCAGTTCTGGAGCTATCCGCAGCAAAGCTATTACTCCTGCATTCTATACAATCAAGGTCGCATCTTCCCACACAAGCGTCTTAACATTGAAGCAATAGCTGGTCTGCCCTGTCTGGAAGAAGCTCTGGATTGCTTCAAAGAGGTTGGACTGCTGCCGTTCGTCACCGACCAAGAGCATTGGAATGATGAGTTGCTGCTCCAATTCTATGCCACACTTCACATCCGTGGGTACAACAGAGATCCGAAGACTTGGATCCTGGAGTGGATGACAAGAAACGTTCATCACAAAGCCAAAGCCTTTGACATCATTGAGCTCACTGGTCTACCCACTCCTGGCGATCTCTACGAAACTGGCTGTCAGCTTCACAGTGAAGCTGTGGAGAGCATCTTTCAGAAGTCTGAACCTAACATGAGTCAGATGCTCAGCATGATGAAGCCATTGCCCCAAGATGCTGCATATCCCAAGGAGTTCCTTGTTGAAGACCTTGAGTATCTGCCCAGGACTATTTATCATATCATAAGGCAAACTCTCTAGCCCATCAAAGGACATTCTCCACATGCCAAGCTGGAAGGTGCAATGAAGACCTTGGTCTTCTATATTCTTCATGGCAAATGCTTCAATGCACAGGACTTCTTCATCCGCCAACTTGCTGCATCAGGCTCTGATCTTTTTGGCTTGAAGTTCTATGCTCCATGGATAATGCGGATGATTAAACTCCACTCCGCTATCTCATATCAGCCATCTACTCGCAATCATCGGATCTTTCTGCCTGATGTGGATATGTCTGTTGAAGCCATTTATCCTGAGCCTACCAAGGAACCTCTAAGTCTTCAGAATGCAGAGCATCAAAGTTTTTCTCAGAACATTGAAGGGGTTGAAGCAGTCACTCGTGTGTATCCTTTGGCTGGCACTACACGTGCACCGCATCCTGCTCTCACTGAAGCCACCGATAGCACAACTGCCCAACGACCCAAGAAGCGCACTCGTGTTCCCAATGACCGAGAGCTTCTTGTGGCTCTTCATCAGAAACATGATAGGCATCATGACTGGTTGAAGCGCCAAATGCAAAGCCTCTTGGTGGATGTTAACCGCATTCGCAATCTTGCCACCAAGAATGCCTTTGTTGCACACGAAACCTCTCGACGCACCTGGAAAGGGCTGACGCTAATGTGCTCTGAAGATGATCTTCAAGAGGATGGCTTCTCTGAACGTTTCAAGTTTGACTCCACACCTTCTCGAAGGGCAGTGCTGCGACGAACTCCATCTC
Organism: Triticum aestivum; assembly: GCF_018294505.1. Lineage (NCBI taxonomy): Eukaryota > Viridiplantae > Streptophyta > Magnoliopsida > Poales > Poaceae > Triticum > Triticum aestivum. The sequence goes on along the minus strand of NC_057809.1, from coordinate 343,420,216 downwards.
TTGAAGACTCTGAGTTCTCTTCCTCTGCTGCAACTGTGAATGCCAGAGTGATCAAGGATGAAGACGATGCCACTTCACCGCTACCTCCTTCAGCACGCTTCGACACTGCTCCAAGCTCTTCTGCACCGCCGAACACCACCGACGACCCTACTGCTTCACCTACTCTTCATGGGAACGAGTAGATGCTCTATGTCTTCAAACCTTTTTGGTCCTTACTGACAAAAGAGGGAGAAGCATATGAGTTTGATAGTCTTCAAGCGGGTCCATATGGGCGGGTGCTTTATATTTTGCTTCGTGTTTACAACTCTCGTTTTGATACATTTGGTTCTTTGAGTTGTAACACTTAAACTCGATGGTCGTCTGCCACTTATTTGCTACTTTGTGATGCGATGATAAATTCCGCATGTGCGACGATAAATTCCGCACTTAGATCATTTTGCAGACGTCCATTTTCCATTATGAATGTCATTATCTTCACATACCTTCACATGCATAGTGGATTGTCATCATAAGTTGAAGAGGATCTCCACAAGCACAACCTGCCATGTGCATTTGCATTCTAAAGCAAGTTACTTATATGCACATCTTCAGGGGGAGCCCTTGCGACTTGTGAAGACAATTCCTTATTCTTTACAATTTTACATATTATATTCCCCGTTAAAAACTTCAACTAGTTTGTCATCAATCACCAAAAAGGGGGAGATTGTAAGTGCATCTAGTGTCACCCCTAGTTGGTTTTGGAGTATTGACGACAAACCTAGTTGAGGGACTGATGTGTTTGTGAGAATTGCAAGATAACACAGGTAGAAGTCACTCATTGATTCGGTTTTCCTACTAGAGATGACCCCTAAAAATGTATGAAGACATTGATGTCAAAGGTGGTATATGAAGATATTCTCATTGAAGACTATGACAAGAGAAGACATCGCATGAAGCCTATGGAGCTCAAAGACCTAGATCTTTTGTAGTTCTGTTTCTTCTTTGTTGAGTCATAGGAACCACCGTACTGTTAAGTGGGGTCCAAGTGAACCAGTCAGAATGACTGAAGTGATGCTTAACCAAAACCTATGTCTTCGAGTGAAGACTATGAGAGCGAAACTTGTCCAGAGTCGGACAAGTCAGCTTTGCTTGTAGCCCAAGTAAAGCTGCCGCTTGAGTTTGAAATCTGACCGTTGGAACACATGTCAGTTCCTTAGTGACCAAGGGTCATTTCGGACAAATCAGGTCGGGTTGCCTAGTGGCTATAAATAGCCCACCCCCCTAGAACCATAAACGGTTGGCTGCTCAGAGTTAGAGTACGGCTTTTGTCGTTTGAGAGCAACCCACCTCGAAGCCTTTGAGAGAGAATTCCTTGCGAGGATAAAGCCCTAACCACCCAGAGCCAAAGAGTGTTAGGCATCACTTAAGTCTTCTTGTCTGTGTGATCTGAAGACTTATTACACTTGAGGACTGTGAATCCTCCAGCCGGTTAGGCGTCGTGTTCTGAGCATCCAAGAGACATTGTGGATTGCCGGTGAACGAAGTCTGTGAAGGTTTGTGAGTCTACCTTGAAGACTTACCAGAGTGATTGGGCGAGGTCTGTGTGACCTTAGCTCAAGGGGAATACGGTAAGGACTGGGTGTCCTAAGCTGCGTGTTCAGGACTGGGTGTCCGGGACGGTGTGTCCTAAGGTTTAAATACCTACCCGCCCTAACCAGACGTACAATTGTCACAACAACTGGAACTGGTCCAACAAATCATTGTCTTCAACGACTCACTGGTTTCATCCCTCCCTTCCCTTTACTTACTTTGGTCCTTGTGAAGTCATTGTATGATTGCACTATCTTTTGTCTTCACTGAGTGACTGCTTGTTTTATTTGGCTTCATAATATATTCCTACCTGATCCTTACTACATTGCTGCTATTAGTCATTGTGCTCTTACTTCATTGAATACTTGACTATGGTTTGCCTAGTGTAGTCTACCTTCCACTGCATGGTAATAGGTTTATTTCTATCGTTTGTCTTTGAAACTTTCACGTTTTGAAGACTTTCATAAAAATCGCCTATTCACCCCCCTCTAGTCGATACAACGCACTTTCACATACAACCACACAATGACGGAACTGAGCAACTGCCATTTCAATAACCCCGCGTCTTGATCTCATGGCAGATGCAGACACGTCGGCATGTATCCTAAGGAGAAGGCCAATGCCTCAAAGTGGCAGAAGTGCCAGGTCCAAGCGTGTGTTGGAGAAAAGCGGCTCATGGCGGCGGAGCTCCGGCACTATGCTTGTAGTTTCTTGCTGCTTGCTGCCGACCCCCCTCCAACTTTACCCCAGACTCTCTCTGGACATGCGCGTCCAACTCAAATCAGCCACACGCCACAGCGAAGTGAAGAACTGAAAAACACATGCAATGGCGGGGGCATGACCGCACAATGTTGCAAACCTGACGTAGTTGTTCGGCCTATACGCACCAACAAGCAAGTGAGCAACACGACGCATGCTGGTACTATGAGTACAAGAGGAGAGGCAGCGAAACAGTCCGCGGTAGCAGACGAGGAAATGAAAGAGAGCATAGTGATGGTCGAGAGTTGTGAATGTTGCAGGTTATGCGTTTGATGAAATGCATGATCGTAGCTGCACTGCACTGGCTCGTGTGATATGGGCCATGTGTTCGAAACCACTCTTAAAACCACCCTTTAAAACTATTAGGGGGTATTGTATCTGGTTTTATATAAATTCTAGGGGGCTAAATATCCGGTTTTAAAGTTTAGGGGGTTATGTGATCGTTCTCTGAAATCTCAGGGGTTATGTAGATTTCTTTCCGCAAATCAATTGATCTTTTTTAAAAAAGAATACACAAGACTTGATGTTTTCTCGTAAAAAAAAGTAAGATAGTGTTTTTTGCAAATGTAACCTTGAACGCGGTGCTTTGCTGCAATTTACTCCTTCCTTTGTTTTCTTCCTTCGTTCGTTCTGGTCGTTTCAGTGAATCGATCTCGCCCACCAAACCCGACCACCCGATCCCCCGGACAGCCGGAGAGCGAGACGAAGCGGCGACGCCTACCGCAACCATGCTCAGGGTCGCAGGTCGACACATATCCTCCCACCTCGCATGGCGCCCCGCCGCGGCCGCCTCCGCCGGCGGCCTCCCTGGCGACGACTTCCCCCGGGACCAGAATCCGCGCTTCGCCATCGAATCACCCTTCTATGTCGCTGCCAGAGGTGCACTTCCTGCCACCCCGGTCTCTCCGTCAATGTCTCCCTCCGATCTGCGACACATGGGGAACCCATCCCTGTTCCTAGGGTTTATAGAGCCAGCGTTGGGCGTGGCCATCTAGTTGCTGATCTATGATAACTGATGTGAGGAGGGTTGTTTAGATATTTTTTGGATTACTCACTCCTTCATGCCCGATTGCCTTGCGAGTCCTCATCTGGTTTAGCGGCTGGATTTTTTTTTAAACTGTCACCCGGGGGAAAGACTCCCCATCTGATTTTTTTTGAGTTTTACAGAGTTAGGTAGTTTTAGAGGAGAAGTAGTCACGCCAAAGAGTAACATGGCCCTTTAGTTCGGCAGTTTTAGCCGATGAGACCAGAGTTACGTCTGAGATTACATTATGAATTACATGCAGTGGATCCACATTGATCCCCTGAAAAACACTCTGTGTTGCGTGCATCCCATATTTTCCAAAGGACTAGGAGGAAGATAAATGGCCAAATGGATGTTGGCAAATGTCTACCAGTTGGGCATGTGAAGAACAAGTGAGCCCTGTCCTCCAAGGCGGCCCGACACCGAGGGCAACTGGCTGAATCCATCAGCGTCTTGCGATGGAGGTTTGACTTGGTGTTGAGCCTATCGAGGTAGAATAGCCATCAAAAACATGTACCCTACTTGGGACCTTTGAGTTCCAGATGTTTGCAAGGTTTGGATCAGCGAGCTGGGAAGCAAACACCTCGTATGGCCCTTTTGCGGAGAAAGGGGAGCCATTCAGTAATGACCACGGGTCCGGATCCGCGGTGAGAAACATCCCACGGTTAAGGTTAGTTGATTAAGCAAATCTAAATCGATCCCATCCAGCATAATTCGATCTAGAATGCATTTTGCTGTAGGTTGTGGGTGAATAAGGCGGGGAAAGCAATGCAAAGTGGCGCAGGAAGTAGCCATCTATATCAAGCCAAAAGGAGGTAGAGGAGTTATACCATTAACTGCTTGTGAAATATCCTGCTTTTGTAAGTGCTTGTAAATGACTCTGCCAAGAAAAGAGGCATTTGCTCCTAGTCCTTATATAGCGGTGAGTATTGAGTAACCCAATGAGGTTTGTGGGCTGGAGGAATTTGAATGCAAATTTCAACATGAGGCAATTGTTTTTGTGCTTCTAAGTTTTCGACCCCAAGACCACTTTGCAACTTTAGGTATATGCACTCCCATGCAACCAAGCATTTAGCACCTGAGAAGGTGTCATTGTTAGACCAGAAGGAAATCCTCCTATGTTTGTCTAGCTCCTAAAGAACGCTCTTAGGAAGGGCAAATCATAGCATTAAGTAAGTGGGTAGGTTGTGAAGCACTGCAGAGAGCAGTATGAGTCTGCCATCGCGTGAGAGAAGCAGCACACGCCATCCAGAAGGTAGATGTCGCATTGGTCAATGACTGGTTGGAAGGTCGCTGGGTGTAATTTGTGCAGTGATAGCAGGAGACCTAATAGGTATCTTTGGGGAAAGGAAGCAATATCAATAGCCAAAATGGCTGCCATGGTAGTCTAAATGCCGTCGTCTACATTGATGGGAATGAGGGTGTTTTTGGAGAAGTTTATATTGTGCCCGGTGACGGCAACAAAGTCATTGACGATTTTTTGTAAGTTGGAGGCAGCATTTGTGTCAGCCCTGGCAATGATCAGCGTGTCACCCGCATATCACATGCTTGCATGATCAAGCATTGTAGCACGTCTAGCCACAATGGTAAATAGGAAGGGGGAGAGGGGGTCTCCCTGTCTAAGACCATTTCTGCATCGGATCCAAGGTCTTGGAGAGCCATTTAGTATGATTGCAATGTTGCTTGAATTCAGCAGGGCTTCAATCCATGCAATCCATTTGTCGGAAAATCCCCTAGTGCGAAGAATTGGGAGGAAAGAGGGCCAATAGAGTCAAAGGCTTTGCTAAAATCTAGTTTTATGGCCATCATAGGTGATTTTAAGGTGCCTTCAAAGATGGAATGGTCACCCTTGTGGTTGGTCGACTTGATGTAGCCGCCGTAGCTTCCTCTTGTCGATGCGCAGCGTGCTCTTCATCTTGGACGTGACAGTCTTCTTGTCGGCACCGTTCTTCATGATGGACTTGGGAGTGCATGAGCATGCTCTTCACTTGTCGTTGCTCTTGAGCTTCATGGTGGCATTGGAATCGAGGCCGATGTGAACTTGAAGAAGATGGTAGCTGAAAGTATGTGCACTTGAGCGTTGTCGTGAAGATGATCTTGAAGAGGAAGATGACTTGCAGTTGTTGAGCATGTTTTCGATGAACTCCATTTCTGCATTCAACTTGGCGTCGAAGTGGTCCACCTTGTCATCAAAGTAGTTCTTTTAGGCGTGTAGACTGGATGCAATTTGCCTTCGCTATCCATAGTGACACTCGGGCAAGAGTTACCTCTTTTCGATCTTGGTGAAGGATCAAGTGATCTGTCAATTGACAGTGTAAAATGAGTGCACTTGGTGGAGCTCGGTAGGGAATTATTGGCACGATTCAAGCAATATGAAGTCCAAGATACGTAAAAGCTGGAAGCAAACTGCAAGGAACACAAAATGCGACATGTTAGAGGTCATGTTGGATAATCCTATCGGACATTCCGATGCTATCCAGAGAGCACTTGGTCAATCGGACATAGGGTTGGACCCTGGGTTGGACTGTCCAACTTGATAGGTTTCAGCAACCTTAGCTTGTTGATGATGATCCTCACTTCCCCTTTGAGTACCTTCTCCTTACTTGAACATCCTCCTTTTCCAAGCTTCCCTCGCGGATGGTGTGGGCACTTGTGCATGGCCTACACTGAATGTTTGTCATTCGGTTCAAACCTAAAGGTAGATAGAATTCACCTTAATACATGTGATGTGCGTGTCCCTTGGCAACGCAGCGAAGGCCATGAGATGACCCTAGGGTGCTTTGCACCATACACCCCCCCCCCTCTCTTGAAAAGAGTTGTCCTCGACTCTAAAACGCCATCACCATGGAGAAGGAAACAACAATCACTATGTACTCAAGAGTGGAACTCATTGATCACTATGCACTCATCATCTTGATGCTTTGTATGGCCACTCTTCAATGTCGCTACTCCATCCATGAGATGTATCATGCAACAATAAGGAAACAACAATGAAAGTGTAGCTCATTCCCAGATCTCGCGCGCAGTTTAGGATGGGATGTGACCAGTGTAATCGGGTTAGGTTGGAGAGGGCAACAATTTGAAATTCCCAGATCTTGCGTGCAGTTTAGGATTCGGCCTAGGTATAGGAGTAGGCCAGGGAGCCGAATAGGGGACCATTGGAGGATTTCCTCCAAATTTTTTTCGAATAGGGGACCGTCGATGAGTTGATCCTAGCAGTGAACATTGTTTTTAAGGCGTCCCTAAGGCGTCGCCTAGGCGACGCTTAGGCGTCAGGGCGCCTTGCGAGCTCGAGGCGTCCACCTTGCCTTATGTACCTGTGTAAGGCGTCCGCTTTAAGCTTTAAGGCGTCCAAGGCGTCTGCTTAGGCGTCCAGGTTGTTGCCTTAGTCCATTTTGGATGCCTTAGCTTGCCAGACAGGCAGGGGAGCTGTTTTAGGGGGGAAACAGAGTTTTGGTGGGAAACAGAAAGGATGTTGGCAGTTGGCACCAACAGGTAAGAGGGAGAGAGAGAGAGAGAGAGAGAGAAACAGCCCCTAATCCGCACACTCCTTGTAACGCCCTCGATGCGGCTATAGCTCCCACGTGTCGAGGCACGACTTAGAGGCATAACCGCATTGAAAGCAATGTCGCAAGTCAGGCAATCATTACAACATCCCATGTAATATATGATAAAAGGGGGAGATAACATAGTTGGCTTACACTCGCCACGTCACATCAGAGTACATAAATAACATCCATCAAACAAACACTCATGGCCCGACTACGGCGCCAAAATAGAAAAGAACCCAACATGCGACAAGGTCCTGAATCGATAACCCCAACTAGGCACCACTACTGATCATCCGGAAAAGACACATAGTAACGCTGAGAGTCCTCGTCGAACTCCCACTTGAGCTCGTAATCGTCACCTGGAGCGGAATCACCTGGACCTGCATCTGGAGTTGTAGTATCTGTGAGCCACAGGGACTCAGCAATCTCACACCCACGCGATCAAAACTATTTAAGCTCATGGGAATGGATAAGGCAAATATATGTGGAGCTGCAGCAAGCGACTAGCATATATGGTGGCTAACTTATACGCAAAAGAGAGCGAGAAGAGAAGGCGAAGCACGAGCGAGAAGCTAAAGGAACATCCTGCGCAAGCATAACTCCAACACCGTGTCCACTTCCCGGACTCCGCCGAGAAGGGGCCATCACGGTAACACACACGGTTGATTCATTTTAATTAAGTTTAGTTCAAGTCATCTACAACCGGACATTAACAAATTCCCATCCGCCCATAACCGCGGGCACGGCTTTCGAAAGATCAATCCCTGCAGGGGAGTCCCAACTTAGCCCATGACAAGCTCTCACGGTCAACGAAGGAATAGACCTCCTCCCAAGACGTTCCGATCAAACTCGGTATCTCGGTAACTCAAGACACTTCGACAGGTTAAAACAAGACCAGCAACACCGCCCGAATGTGCCGACAAATCCCGATAGGAGCTGCACATATCTCTTTCTCAGGGCACACTCAGATTGTCTTAGGTACGGGTAGGCCAGCCCAGAGTTGCCCCTGGTAGCCACCGGTAGCTGACAGGTGGACCAACACTCAGAGGAGCACTGGCCCGGGGGGGGGGGGTAAAATGAGATGACCCTCGGGCTCCGGAAACCCAAGGAAAAAAGAGGCTAGGTGGCAAATGGTAAAACCAATGTTGGGCATTGCTGGAAAAGCTTTAATCAAGGCGAACTATCAAGGGGTTCCCATTATAACCCAACCGCGTAAGGGACGCAACAATCCGGGAACATAACACCGATATGACGGAAACTAGGGCGGCAAGAGTGGAACAAAACACTAGGCGAGAGGCCGAGCCTTCCACCCTTTACCAAGTATATAGATGCATTAAGATAACATAGCATTATAATGGTATCCCAACAAGTAAATAAATGTTCCCACGAGGAACGGCTCCAATCTTCACCTGCAGCTAACAACGCTATAAGAAGGGCTGAGCAAAGCGGTAACATAGCCAATCAACGGTTTGCTAGGACAATGGTGGGTTAGGGGTTCAACATGGCAATTGGGAGGCTGACAAGCAAAAGGTAGGCATCGTAGCAGTGGCAAAGCAAAAGAGCGAGCAAACTAGCATAGCAAAGATAGTAGTGATTTCGAGGGTATGATCATCTTGCCTGCACAGTTGTCAGAGTTGACTGGATCCTCACAAGCAAACTCAACGGTCTCCTCGGTAGCGAACTCGTCTCCCGGCTCTACCCAACAAGACAAACAAGCAACAAGGATACAATCAACCACGGGCAAGACCAAGCAATATGATGAAATGACGATATGCTATGCGGGATGCGATGCGGGATGCAAAATGCAAGATATGACAGGAAATGCATGAACCTGGCATCAACTTGGGAAACCAAGTGTGCCACTGGATATAGGGGATGAAATCGCTTGAAAACGATATAAAGATCATAGGAATCGGAGCTACGGTTTAGAAATGGCAAGCGTTTTAAGATACGACACCGGTCTGCGATTTACAGCAAGTAGGCATCTAAATGCAACGAAATGAACATGCTACAGCCACCAAACATGAAAACAAAATACATGGCAGTGATGCACACAAGATGGTTGACAAAACACTAGCACTGAGCCATAGGCAAATTCATCCATTAAGAGGTTCAAACAAGCATGGCTAAAACGCAAATGCAAAACAGATTTCAGACTTAGTGAAATTAACACTAATCTGAAATTTCAGATCACGATGCTCTCTTCGGAGCAGCAAAACAACATGATAGAAAACCTGATCATGACAAGTAAGAACATGGCATGGAGCTACTCAACAAGCTTAATAAAACACCCAAAGTGACCTGGGGCCAAAAGGGTTCACAAAATACTCTACCGAGCTCATGAACATCGCTCGAACACAATCAGTTTTCAGACTTAGTGAAAACTGAGACACGCTGAAATATGACTCACGAAGGCATGTAAACGAGCTCGATGCACTCACTACGGTGCAAGTCATGGCAAGGAAAGCATATAACCAGCAAGAAGGCACAAAGTGCTAGCTACACATGGCAAGAACGAAGGCATAGCATGCACGGAACACTAACGGTAGCCTCGGCAAAATCGCAAACAAGTTGACGATCTGCCCAGATTAACAACGAAGCAAAAGTTGAGCTCGATTGAGTCAACCTAGAACACTCCACAAATGCCAACAAAGACATGGATGGATAGAGCATAACTTAAATATCAAAACTCCCTTACTGATCATCCTCAAAAGAGGCACGGATCACTAGGAAACAAGCTGGACATATAGCATCATGAACTAAAATATCCCAGACTTAGTGAAAATCACTAAGTCCCTGAAATCTGCAATCTCAGGTACCTCTCTTCGCAAGCTTGCACAAGACAACACACACATCCTAAAAATGCATGGGTGGCACCTCTGGAAAGAAGACAAAATGCTTCACAATTCATCCCAAAGGGGCACAGGCATATCATGCACGAATTAAACATGACAAAAATGACAAAAGTGCATGATGAACTAACGGATCTGCAATTTAACTCACGAAGCCTCCTTCTAATAGCATTTTGGGTATCAAGATGACCTCAAATGCGAATGATGCAATGGAATGAAATGATGTACATGTCGAGACGAAGATTTTGATATATCATATGCCCAAAACGGAGCTACGGTTGCGGAGATACAAGCAGTCAAAGATAGCACGAAAATTAGGGTTTCGGGGGAGAGAAGTCAACCGAAAACTCAGATCCAGATCGGGATCTCGCGGGTACTGTTCACCGGCGCGTTTCCCGAGGATGACCAGCGCCGGAGCTCGTCGGTGCCGGCCGGAGTGGGGGAAGAGGAGGCCGGGGTGAGGGAGAGGAGGCCGGGCGGCGCCGGAGGAGGAGGCGGCGACCGCGGGCGGCGGCGTCCGGGGCGGCGCCGGCCGGTGGCGGGCGGCGGGGCCCGGCGCGGCGGCGGCCGGTGCGGTGGTGGCGACGGCGTCCCGCGGCGGCGCCGGTCGCCGGAGGCGCGGAAGGCGGCGGCGCTCGGGGAAGGAGGAGGCGCGGGGGCGCGGGCTCGCGGGGGCTCCCCGTGGGCCTGGCGGGCCCGGCGGCGGCGATGTGGGCGCGGCCCACGTGGCGGCGCGCGAGTGGGTGCGGCGGCGGGGCGGACAACGTCCGGCGCGGGCGGACACGTCCGGCCCGGCGCGGGGGAAGAGGATCTGTTTT
>NC_057809.1:343407323-343409158 GCF_018294505.1 Triticum aestivum | reverse complement strand
ACGTTGTCCGGCCGGGGCGGACACGTCCGTCGGCGCGGATCTGGCGGGGATGATTTTTTTTTTAGGGGTTTCGGGGAGAGGGAGAGATCCGAAAACAGAGGGGTGTATATATAGGCATAGAGGGAGCTAGGAGAGTCCAAATGAGGTGCGGTTTTCGCCCACACGATCGTGATCGAACGCTCTAGGACATGGAGCAGAGTTTGGTGGGTTTTGGGCCAAATTTGAGGGGTGTTGGGCTGCAACACACACGAGGCCTTTTCGGTCCCTCGGTTAACCGTTGGAGTATCAAACGAAGTCCAAATGACCCGAAACTTGACAGGCGGTCTACCGGTAGTAAACCAAGGCCGCTTGGCAAGTCTCGGTCCAATCCGGAAATGTTTAATCCCCACACAAGAAAGAAAGCTAGAAATGACCACCGGAGGAGAACGAAGCGCCGGAATGCAAAACGGACAACGGGGAAAAAGATCGAATGCATGAGATGAACATGTATGCAAATGCAATGCACGTGATGACATGGTATGAGATGCATGAAAACGAAAACAACACACGGAGACAAGGACCCGAACCCGAGAAATAAATATAACTTGACACCGGAAACGGCAAGAGTTGGATACAAATATGGAAAGTTACATCTGGGGCGTTACAACACTCCACCACTATGAAAAGATCTCGTCCCGAGATCTAGGACTGAAAGAACTCCGGGTACTCAGAACGGAGGTGATCCTCGCGTTCCCAGGTAGCTTCACGGTCGGAATGGTGTGACCACTTAACTTTGAGAAATTTGATTGACTTGTTGCGAGTCTTGCGTTCAGTCTCTTCAAGAATAGCAACTGGGTGCTCACGATAGGAGAGATCTTCTTGGAGCTCAATGTCCTCGAAGTTGACGGTGCGGTCAGGAGTCTTGAAGCACTTTCGAAGCTGAGAGACATGGAACACATTATGAACATTTGCAAAGTTTGAAGGAAGCTCGAGTTGATAGGCGAGGTCGCCTCTCTTGCTGACAATCTTGAAAGGTCCCACGTATCTAGGGGCAAGCTTCCGTTTGATACCGAAGCGACGAGTACCTTTCATGGGAGAGACGCGGAGGTAAACATGATCTCCGATCTCGAAAGCCAGATCACGGTGCTTACTATCATAGTAGCTCTTCTGGCGGGACTGGGCTGCTTTGAGGTTATCACGAATGACTTTGCACATTTCTTCTGCTTCTGTGATTAAGTCATTACCCAGCAGCTGACGTTCACCGGTTTCAGACCAGTTGAGAGGGGTACGGCACTTCCTGCCATATAGAATTTCAAAAGGGGCCTTGCCCGAACTTGCTTGAAAGCTGTTGTTGTATGAGAATTCAGCATAAGGAAGACAATCCTTCCACTTCATGCCGAAAGAGATCACACAAGCCCTGAGCATATCTTCAAGAATCTGATTGACACGCTCGACTTGACCGCTCGTTTGAGGATGGAAAGCTGTGCTGAAGCGGATGTTGGTGCCCATGGCCTTCTGAAAAGAATCCCAAAACTTGGAGGTAAAGATGCTGCCACGGTCTGAAGATATCACTTGAGGAATACCGTGCAGAGAGACAATGCGAGAGGAATAGAGTTCCGCCAATTGAGCTGCAGTGATCGACTCTTTGATAGGCAGAAAATGAGCCACTTTGGTGAGCTTGTCGATGACAACAAATATAGCATCATTGCCACGCTTGGACTTTGGAAACCCAGTCACGAAGTCCATTTCAATGTGGTCAAACTTCCATTCTGGAATGGCAAGAGGTTGGAGGAGACCAGCTGGCCTTTGGTGTTCTGCCTTCACTCTTCTGCAGACATCACATTCATTCACGAATT
>NC_057809.1:343406493-343407313 GCF_018294505.1 Triticum aestivum | reverse complement strand
GGACACGTCCGTCGGCGCGGATCTGGCGGGGATGATTTTTTTTAGGGGTTTCGGGGAGAGGGAGAGATCCGAAAACAGAGGGGTGTATATATAGGCATAGAGGGAGCTAGGAGAGTCCAAATGAGGTGCGGTTTTCGCCCACACGATCGTGATCGAACGCTCTAGGACATGGAGCAGAGTTTGGTGGGTTTTGGGCCAAATTTGAGGGGTGTTGGGCTGCAACACACACGAGGCCTTTTCGGTCCCTCGGTTAACCGTTGGAGTATCAAACGAAGTCCAAATGACCCGAAACTTGACAGGCGGTCTATCGGTAGTAAACCAAGGCCGCTTGGCAAGTCTCGGTCCAATCCGGAAATGTTTAATCCCCACACAAGAAAGAAAGCTAGAAATGACCACCGGAGGAGAACGAAGCGCCGGAATGCAAAACGGACAACGGGGAAAAAGATCGAATGCATGAGATGAACATGTATGCAAATGCAATGCACGTGATGACATGGTATGAGATGCATGAAAACGAAAACAACACACGGAGACAAGGACCCGAACCCGAGAAATAAATATAACTTGACACCGGAAACGGCAAGAGTTGGATACAAATATGGAAAGTTACATCTGGGGCGTTACACTCCTACCCCTCCTTCCCTCCAGTGGCTCCTCTCTAGCAGATCTGCTTCCTCCTCTGCAGCAGATCCTCTCTGGCAGCTCCTCCCCCTCCTCTCCAATGTCTCCTCCTCCTCTCCAACAGCTCCTCTTCCTCTCCAGTACAGCAGCAACAACCAAATTCTACTATATTCTGCTGCTTAGAACTCCCTAAGGCGTC
>NC_057809.1:343404709-343406252 GCF_018294505.1 Triticum aestivum | reverse complement strand
GATGTAATAGCTACGGTGCAAGATGGTTCCTTTTAAGGAGAATGATATCTCGGATCTATTGCTACACAACCTGAAACGAGAAGAGTGGAGAGATGGATCTGACCCTATACTCGTATGCCGGGTGGAGAGCAGCGTCGAGATTGTCATCGAAGATGAGCTGGAGGTGATGTGGACGTGGAGGCCACACCAGATATGATCTTGGAAGTCCAGCCCCATGGAGTCCCTGCACCCCAGCATGGTGCGGAGTGCGACGGCTGTGGCATTGAGGTAGCGTCGGGGTTCATTGTCGTGAGATCCGTCCAAGGCAGAGGTGACCGGTGAGCTTTTGGTAGTGGAAGACATGTTTGAGGGGTTGGGGGCATTGGTGGTGACTGTCGGGGCCAAGTCGAGAGCTATGGTGGGAGAGTCGTGTGTGGTGATTCCTGGGGGACGGCATGGGCTACGGGTGTGGGCCTAGGGCTGGAGCTGGCCGCCGGGAGTTTGGCGGCAATCGATGGCGGATGGCTGGGAGGGGGAAGAGAGAGCCATCCGCCATGTCTGGCCACTGTTTTAGCTGCTGGATTGGATGGTTGTAGTTGCATGTTTTTTACTATGTAGATTATTGAAGTTATGGTTTTGATTATGGTGGTTTCTTGTTTATTCCTGAACAGTTTTGGCTGATGGTTTTCATTATTATGGGCTTATGTCCGGTTTGTTCTAATTGGTCTAATATGTTATGCTTCATCCACTAGCCAACTCAACCAAAAGTCCGAACTGATGCTTCATGCACTAGCCAACGCAACCAAAAGTCCAAACTAGTGGAAAGGGCTAGGCAATCTGCATATACACTTCAACACCCATCTTTGGGATGTCTCTGTAGTACCCTACTTTGCATACACATCTTGTATCAACATTGTTCAGAAATTTCCTGTGATCATATGCATCAATACCAGTGTGATGGTTCTTGTAGGAATTTTCTGTCCCCTTTCTGTTTCCCTAAAGGAAAAGGACAGGCAGATTTATGTTTTGGATGTTTATTTGTTCCCCTCCAATATTAGCTAGCAAGTATTTCGCAAACCATAGAATACCTGTTAATTTGTTTAGAAACAGCTATTATCTGGGCTCCATCATTAGATAACGTAGTTTATGTAATGAAATTGATAATTCTAACAAGAATTTAATGTTTATTCATTCTGTCCTTTGATACGCAATGAGACAGTTATCATTACTTATGTTATTTAAATATAAGTGACGTTGGCGGCTTAATTTCTTATAATGAATGAACTCCTTAGTTCATGTTGCCTGAATAACTGGATATGGTCTAAGCTCTTTAAAGTAACCATTTATTAGAACGAGCTTTTTGTAATATGTACTCGTCATGCTGAAACAACTTCTGTCTCAACCTTCCCACGTACATATCAACTATCTGTGAGATATTCCTCAAAGTTACAATCTGTGTTCTCATATTTTACATTCCTTATAAGTAGTATCATTTATTCTACTTTGTATGTTGCTGTTAAATTCTGACAAGTTGCAGTTGTGTTTCAATGTACTACATCGGATA